>NC_069507.1:71727236-71774736 GCF_027579735.1 Bombina bombina
TTCTAGCACCATTATGCTTTAAAATGCACAAACAAGAAGCAGCAACAGTGGAAAATTCCTTATATGATGGTCATGGATAATTCATTATTGTAGCATGCTATGGGGCATGTAAAGTAGCTTGAGATGGTATATGAATCCAGCTGACCATAGATTCCATTTTTTTTTTTTTTTTTTTTTAAAGTATTTCTTCCCACTTTGTACAATACAGAAGAACTACAAAAACACATTAATTTATTTTAGCCAATTGTATCAGTTGCCACTTTGGCTGTGAAGAGACAGGAAATGAACCTGATATTTCACAAAGCACATTAACTTCAGTTAGTGACAAAACAAGAAAAAAGTAAAAATTCCTACGTATAAACATTTCCACTTAAAAACAAGCCAAAAAAAAAAAACAAAAACAAAAAAAAACCCTGGAATAAAATGGGAAAGTGCCATCTTTATTTATCCTAATTAAGATTTTAGACGTCCTTTAGACACAAAAATGGTATTTACACATCATTACTAGGTAACCTTTTGCTTTCCGTTTTTGATTGCTGCATTCATTTTTCTTTTTTTTTTCTTCACCTCTGATTTCTCTTTTACGTGGGCAATAGTGCCAAAAATAAAATAAAAAAAACGCTCCCCACGGGCTAAAGCAACATTGGTCAAGGATAAACATAACTGCTGCTAAATCTGGTATTCTGATAAGCCTTTGACATTTACAAAAGGTCCTTTTTCAGTTTATTCAAGTTTGTCTCTTCTGTGGTTTTATTTCCCTCGATTTAAAAAAAAAGGAAAAAAAAAAAAAAAGCCTCAGACTTTTGTAATTTGTGTAATCTGATCTTCATCAAAAGGTTCATTCTCTGGATCAGAGTCAGTGGTGTCAGAATATCGATAATGATCAGGTTCATTGTCACTAACATCCGGTGTTACGGAAGTCGTGCTGCTAGCTTCTGAGTTTGAAGATTCTTCTACTGTTTTAGTGAAAAATAGCTTCACCTAAGGACAAAACAAACAAAAAGGGTCAATATTGGTCAATGAAAATAAACAAATATTTTAATCGCTAAGAAATACTCAAACTTACTTTTTAAGGCTGTATGATGAGGGTATACAGTTACCCTAAAATTGACATGAATGCTACACTTCATTGTACCAAACATTAGTTTAAACTAAATTCCTAACAAATAATTATAGATACGAGAAATTAGAACTTGGTAAATTATCTTAAAGTGGATATATAGATCTATATATCTATATATCTATATATCTATATCTATATATCTATATATCTATATCTATATATCTATATATCTATATATATATCTATATATCTATATATATATATCTATATATATATATATTTATTAGTGATAGTGATGCACCGAAATGGACATTCTGGACCAAAACCGAATCCGAAAATTTGGGATGCACTTGGCCGAAAACCGAAACAGATACCGAAAATGTATTTTTTCAAATTAATTTTTTTTATTTTATTTTTTTTATTTTATTTTTTTGCATAATTAAAGCCAATAAAAAAAGCCCACCCTTTTATTGAAAGTAACACTAAAATTGGACAAAAATATCATAAAACAATAATATGCTACACAATAATTTTACCAAGAAAAAAAAAAAAAAAAAAAAACAGGCAAATTTGAAACATGCTACACAATAATTTTACCAAAAATAACAGGCAAAAAAACCCGAAAACCGAAATAGCCAAAAATGCAATTTTCGGCCGAAACTTTCTGCGGCCGAAATTTCGGTGCATCCCTAATATATATATACATACATACATACATACATATATATATATACACACACACAATATATAAAATGATATAGCTGATGATGGTCAGCATCTGTTGGACTGAGGACAGTGTGCCTGGTCATATTTAATCTATAGAATCTGTGGTATCTCTCCTATTCCCTTAGCCTAATAAGCCTAAACTTGTAGAGGTGATAACAGGACTTGCGATTATTAACCTAGCTACATGACGGGGTAGGGATTTTTTGTATATAGGATCTCGGCTGATTTTATCAGGAAAAACAAATTATGCTTACCTGATAATTTCCATTTCTTCTGATGGAAAGAGTGCACAGCTGCATTCATTACTTTTGGGAAATAACCAGGAGGCGGCAAAGACAACCCAGCCAAAGGCTTAAATACTCCTCTCCCACTCCCCTCATCCCCCAGTCATTCTGCCGAGGAACAAGGAACAGTAGAAGAAATATCAGGGTGAAAGGTGCCAGAAGTTATAAGGACACCCCACATAAAATTATGGGTGGGGAGCTGTGGACTCTTTCCATCAGAAGAAAAGGAAATTATTAGGTAAGCAGAATTTATGTTTTTCTTCTTAAATGGAGAAAGTCCACAGCTGCATTCACTACTTTTGGGAAAACAATACCCAAGCTGTAGAGGACACTGAATGCCAAGAAGGGAGGGTAAAATAGGCAGCCCATACTGAGGGCACCAGGCCTGAACCTCTACCCAATAAAAAACCCTGCTTCATCCGAAGCTGAGAAAATGTTAAGCGGAAAAGCCTCAGTGACACTGACTCGCAGTTAATCCAGAAGCCAAACTAGAGACCGCAAACAGACTTGACTGAGCCAACAGTCCTCCAGGAGACACCGTCGCCCAACAAATGGTCCCCCACCGCTTATCTCCACAAATGGAGACACCAGCCGAAACCCCCAAGGGGACAAGGCAAAGGAGAACCAAGGAAACCAAAAGGTCCCCCACTACAAAAAGGAACACCTCCACGAGTGAGCCCAGCTCACAGACTCCTGGGACGAAAGGCAAAGAATGACTGAAGAAAATAGTTATGACCATTACTGGGACAGATATGTTCAGCTCCTCCCTGATAGGTTATGTGTGATCCAATGGGAGTATGTGGTATGCGAAGATTCGCTGGCTATGGGAGTTTGAACTAAATCCCTCCCCTTCTGTGTGGTTGCAGAGTGCTTGATGGGCAGATAACATTAAAGGGACATTAAACCCAAAATGTTTCAGATAGAGAATTCAATTTTAAACATTACAATTAACTTCTAGTATCTTATTTGCTTCATTCTTTAGATATCCTTTGTTGTGGAAATAGCAATGCACATGGGTGAGCCAATCACAGAAAGCATCTATGTGCAGCCACCAATCAGCAGCTACTGAGCCTATCTAAATATGATTTTCAGCAAAGTATATTAAGAGAATAAAGCAAATTAGGAAAAAAATAATTAGAAAGTTGTTTAAAATTACATGTTTACATACCTCCCCCACTTCCTCATAATTCCAGTCATTCTGCTGAGGGAACAAGGAACAGTAGGAGAAATATCAGGGTGAAAAAGGTGCCAGAAGAAAAAATTAAAAAATTTAGGGCCACCCATCGGAGAACACGGGCGGGAGCTGTGGACTCTTCCCATACAGATGGAAATTAAATTATCAGGTAAGCATAATTTATGTTTTCCATCTTAATATGGGAAGAGACCACAGCTGCATTCCTTACTTGTGAGAAACATATACCCAAGCTCTAGAGTACAGTGAATGCTAACGGGAGGGGGGGGGGGGGGGGAAGAGGCGGACCCTAATCTGAGGGCAGCACAGCCTGCAGAACCATTTCTCCCAAAGGCTGCTTCAGCAGAAGCAAAAACATCAAACTTGTAAAAT
This sequence comes from Bombina bombina, assembly GCF_027579735.1. Taxonomy (NCBI): domain Eukaryota; kingdom Metazoa; phylum Chordata; class Amphibia; order Anura; family Bombinatoridae; genus Bombina; species Bombina bombina. Next base: position 71,730,874 of record NC_069507.1, read on the forward strand.
TTTGGAAAAGTATGTAAGGAGAACCAGGTAGCCGCCTTACAAATCTGATCCATAGAGGCCTCTTTTTTGAAGGTTCAAGAGGAAATCACTGCTCTCGTAGAATGAGCTGTAATCCTCAAAGGAGGCTTAGGTCCCGCCATTTCTATGCTAAACGGATGACACTCCTCAGACAACGATAAGGAAGTCGAAGAGGCCCTCTGACCCCTATGCTTCCCTGAAAAGAGAACAAACAAAGAGGTTGGTCTAAATTCCTTCGTGGCCCAAGATAGAACTTCAAGGCACAAACCACATCCAGAAATACATTGTAAATGTTCCTTTCACGAAGAAGGATTAGGACATAAGAAAGGAACCACAATCTCTTGACTGATGTTGTGAATTGACACAACCTTAGGAAGAAAACCTAACTTGGTTCAGAAAACAGCCTTATCGGCATGAAAAGCCAGATACAGAAGGACGCATTGCAAGGCAGCAATCACAGATACTCTGCGTGCAGAAGCAATAGCCAAGACAACAATTTAATGTCTACTTCATGCATAGGCTCCACAGAGCCCGTTGCAAAACCTTAAGGACAAGGATTTAAACTCCAAGGAGGAGCCTTAGATTTAAACACATGTCTGATCCCCGCAGAGCCTTAACAAATGGCTGCACATCTGGAAGCTCTGAAAACCTCTTGCGCAGTAACACAGACAGGGCCAAAAACTGTCCCTTCAGGGGACTAGCAGAAAAGCCCTTCTCCAGTTCATCCTGGAGAACAAAATAAGTAGGTCCTCCACAGCTAATGATAGATGCAACAAGCAACCACCTTACGAGCTTGAATGAGAGTAGAAATAACTCTCTCAGAAAACCCTCTCTTGGCTATGACTAAGTGTTCAATCTCCACACAATTAGCCTCAGAATCTAGACATTAATAAACAGAGACCTTGGTCAGCAGAAAAGAATGAAAATCGTCTCTTAGAATAGTTCATATACTCTTGCGGTAGGAGGGCACCCTTGACCCCTGTGACCGTGGAGATAATAAAATAACAATCATTACCTTAAAGGGAGGGAAGAAGTCTAGACTCAAATCATATCTGCAGACTATGACTTCAGCCAAAGCCCAACGGGCATGAACAGAAAAAGCTGAAGCCATAGCATTCAAGCGAACAAACTGCCTAACAGCAGCACAGATAAAAGAATTAGCAACCCTCAAGGCCGTAAATATTTTCTGAGTAACGTTGAGGGGAACCTCCACTCCGATCAATCCTATAAAGGAGTCACACCAGAAGGCAGTTTCTCCAGTAATCCTCACCATATAAAAAAGAATTACTCATTAGGAATAGAGGGAGCGCCCTCTAAAGTAACAGAATCCTCCATCACTAGTGCAATAACCGGAGAACTAGAGAACTAAAACATCTTATTTTATTTTATTTTTTTATAACGCCACCCTTATACCCCAATGGCTGGGGCACTCACCACCTATGACCAAGACAGTACAGAGATTTATGGCTTCTCTCTGATAGACACCCGGTCAGGAAAAAAGGGAATCACATGGTGCACAATGCAGGACCGTCCCTGCTATGAGGAAGTGCGCCAAGCTTGTAAGCTGCAAGTGTGACAGATACTAGCATCGCTTTTGACATGGACTTGAGTGAAGAAATCAAGCAGCGAAACTCGCCAACGCTGATTGCCTATGGAGCTGTTAATGAGTCTGGATGGTTTTGCAGAAAGACTCTCCCTGCATCTCCAGACTAACTTTCATCCACGTACTCACTAAGAGGCTGACAGGACTACTGAATACTCCAGTCCCATCTCGAAGTGTACTACCCTCCATAAAGAGACTACTCCGAAATCTTTTAACACTTCTCTGCCAACCTCCTGTGACGAAAGGCAAAGAATGACTGGGGTCATGAGGAAGTGGGGGAGGTATTTAAGCCTTTGGCTGGGGTGTATTTGCCTCCTGTTGGCCAGGTTCAGTATTTCCCACAAGGAATGCAGCTGTGGACTCTTAACATATTAAGATGGAAAGACCCTTTTCCACCCGTAATATCAGATATAATTTCTGCCAAACCGGGTTCAAACAAGGTTTTGCCCTAATAAGGAATCGCCAGAAGCTCGACTTTAGAGGAAACGTCCGCAGACCAGGACTTCAACCATAACGCCCTGCGGACTAGGACAGCGAAACTAGAGGTTTTAGCTCCTAGTCTAACAACCTGTAAAATGGCATCTGCAATAAAGGAATTGGCCAAGTTAAGAGCTTTAATCCTATCTTGAATTTCATCGAAAGGAAGTCTCTTCTTGAAGAGAATCAGACAAGGCGTCGAATCAATAAGATGCCGCACTAGTCAAGGTGGCAATACACACCGCAGGTTGCCATTGGAGACCTTGATGAAAATAATTTTTTCAATTAAGCCTCCAGCTTCTTGTCCATCGTATCCTTAAAAGAGCAGCTATCCTCAATATAGTGGTTCTCTTAGCCAGAGTAGAAATGGCCCCTTCAACTTTGGGTACAGTATACCAAGGGTCTTTAATCAAGTCCTCAACAGGAAACATTTCCATAAAAATGGGAGAAGGGGAAAAAAAAAAAAAAAAAAAGACACCCCTGGTTTCTCCCATTCCTGTGAGATAATCTCCCTAGCACGGTCCGGCACAGGAAAAACCTCTGAAGTGGAAGGTTCAAAGAAACTTAAGTTTACTAGATTTATTAGGAGCGACGACAGGGGGTATCGGAGTCATCTAAAGGAGCTAAAACCTCCTTTAAACAATACACAAAGGTGTTCAAGCTTCATGCTGAAGGATACCACCTCAGTCTCAGAAGGAATTATACTGTCCGAATCTGAAATTTCACCCTCGGAAAGTCCTGATGTATCTTCCTCATCAGACTTATGAGAAAGAGCAACTTGAGAAGCAGAAATTAGTACAGACACCTTACTTTCTGAATTTCTAGATTCCCTCTTGTGTTTTCCTTGTAATCTGGGAATGGCAGCTAATGCCACAGATACCGCTGAAGATACCTGGGCAGCAATTTCTGCTTTTACATAAACTCCACTAGGAGTTAGAGGAACCGCAGGGCATTGCATGTGACGCCATTGAGGCTTGGGACGTAGCAGGAGAAAGCGGAGGTATTTTAACAGCATCATCCTGAGAGACATTAGGCTCAAAAATGTTACCTTTATTTTGCAAGGTTTTCTTGACACATGAATAACAAAATTGCATAGGAGCTGCAATTTGTGCATCTAAAGATAAGCATGAATTCATGAGTGCAGGCTCTTGCTCCATATCAGACATGTTGTGAAACCGTAAATAAACTTATACAGATAAGTTTCAAAGATTTTAATATTCAATTAAAATAAGCCAAGGAAAATATACACTTTAAATTTTATCCCAAATTAGGATCGATCCCCAGCTAAAATTATGTGAGAAAAGTTAAGAAAAAACATTTAGTAAACATCAAATAAACTTCTAAAATACCCCTCAGGCAACCCCACACCTCAATTACTGAGGTGCCTTACCGCTAAGACCAGATCACCCAGAAATGGAGAAAAACAACTTTTCCCTCAAAAACGTTATAAAGTAAAGACGGTCATGTGACCGCAACTGCCAAGCTCAAATTACTGCTGCGACACAGAGAGGCACTAAGAATAGCTTCCCGGTCCACTGAGTAGCAGAAAAAAACGTTTTTTCAAATCTGACCATTTAAAATGTTGCATCTTTATTTTAAAACAGGTGAAATGAATAAGCTGCTGAAATAGAAAATTCAGCCTTACTTTCAGTTTAAACTTGTTTTATATGGTTATATATTTAAATAATGATTTGTCAAAAAAATAAAGCCTAAAAAAACCACACATTTTACCCTTAAGTGCATTGTCTCCCCAACTGGAAGAAAAAGCACTTACCTGCTCTGCTGTCCAGCATGTAGACAGTTACAAGGTATGAGAAGACACAGTTCTTCACAGAGACCTTTGAAAAAGAAAGAACTGAGTAGCCAACTCTGGCTTTCTAAACTAGAGCAGCAATTGTTAGGAAAACTCAGTAAGTACCTCTTTACAAGTTCCTAACTGCTTTAAAGCCACCACTATCCGACTGCAAGGAATGACGTGGAATACGGCTATACCCCAAAACTTGCTTGTAGATTAAATCAAACATTTTCTTCAGACACCTAAACTTCACCTCCTCCATGCACAGAAGGCAAAGAGAATAACTGTGGGTTGTGGGTAAGGGAGTGATACTTAACAGTTTAACTCTGGTGCTCTTTGCCTCCTGCTGGCCAGGAGTGATATTCATAAAAGTAATTACTCAAGCCGTGAACTCACAATATCTTAGGAAAGAAATAATTATTAGGTTTTTAAAATAAACAAGGAAGAATATTGCCTGGGCACAATTTAATACAGTGAAGATATTTGATCTATGGACTACATATACACATTTTTAATACTTACCTTGAAGTTTGGAGAAAAGTATCTGTTGGCCTTATCTTTATTAGCTTTATCTAGATCATTTTTTGTTAAAGTGAGGGTAAGATATTCCTTGTCATTGTCAGAGCGTTCTGTGCTGTATATGCCATCTAGTTCGTGTGCACCAACTAATGTCCCATTTTCAACTTTCTCTGAATATTCTTCGGGTCCCGGCACAAAAAATGTGTTCACCCAAAAATGAAACATTTTTTCCTAAAGAAAAAGGGGAAAACGTCAGACCAAATGCATGGTACTAGGAAAAGGAATGTCAAGTTTTAAAGAAATCAAGTGTGGATTACACATATGATAAACAATTGGAAGGTCGATGACCCTTTCTTTAATTTCTATTTGCAAAACAAGTGTAAAAATCCTATAGAGTCGGCATGCATGGAAATCTGGCTCCAATGTTTGTTTTTTTTGTCCATGTTTGAAATCAGGGACACCAAAACTAGGGCCACATCAAGCAATTGTGTCCCTCAGCACCACACGTCAGTAATGTTATTGAAAAAAGGAGTTTGGCACTTTTCATTAGGCAATTAAGCAAACATGTATTTGTACAACAAAAACTGCACATTTGAAAAGTATATACACTAAAAATTAATCACTAATTTCCTTTGTATGTTAAAATGTGATTATAATTTTATTTTTAGACATTACTTTTAGCATAATGTAACAAGGTCTACAGCCAATCATATGGGTAGCCCTGCTTTAAAATGAAACCTAACCAAAAGAAAGCTTTCTAAAGGCGATTCCTAAAAGCAGTCACTGGATCTGACTTACAATGTCTATATGCGGACAGGTTCCATGCTAATATTTTATCTGAAGTGCAGCTTACTAAGGTACATATGCCCTACTATAAACTAAAACTGATAAGCACATCTATCCCTTATGTTGGTTGTAAGAATAAATCAAACTATCTTAGCAAATAACAGTATGACGCAACTCACCTTTTTCATCACTTTGTTTTGCTTGTGGAAAAACTCAACTTTGATATCTCCACAAACAGGCAGAGCCTGAGGAAATTCAAAATACATATATTTTTCTTCACGCCTTGTGGGTCCTGTGGAGGTGAAGATCTTCACCTTTAGCTGGTAAACCACAAAATGAGGATCTAAATATATAAAGCAAAGACATCATATATAAGCAGACAGGTAAGTAAAGATGAAGAAACCAGTTGACCTTGCATAACATCAAATCTGTTTAAATACCAATAAAGGTTTATCATGGTGTATACAAATTAAGTTACGTCCTACCCTTTTATGAACTACAAACAAGTAATACGTTACACTACTTTTAAATGGCCAGTGCTCACCTGATTACCTAACATAATGAAATTGTACATTTAGGAATTGTAATATGTTGGGATTGCATAGTTAACATTAAACAACTTTTTGGAATGTTTTGCAAATACAATACAGACATAGGACATAATATGACAACATACTTAAAAGGGATATGAAGCAGTCCGTTTCATTTATGTAATTGATTTTACATTTTATTTTATTTTTGAAGTGTCCATTACCTCCTGTTACAGCCGCACAAGGGGCCTGGGGTCTCAACAGGAAGGCATATCTACCTTGATGTCACAAATAGTCTACAAAAACATGAGCTGGTTTATTCAATAAATAGTAGGGATGTACAATCGGATCCTTCGTGATGATCCAAAATGCAGAAGCAATCAGAGGCTTGTGCCCTTCGGATATTTCCGTAGCAGGATTGATTCCTGTAAAAGATCCCCGCACTAAGATATGTGCAAATCAAGAGCTTTAGAGCGAGGATCTTTTAGATCAGACTGGCTACAAAAAGATCCAAAGGGCATGAGCTGCTGCTTACTTCCACATTCGGATCCTTTGTGAACACAAAGTCAGATTTTCCCATGCTGAGAAGAGGACAGAATGAAACTTATGTTAACATGACAGTTCCTTAATTTCCCTGAGGGCAGTAGCTAAACTGAGAATTTTTAAGTGCTACTTTTGCAACACAAGTAATTTACTTACTGTTTGTATGCATTTAGTATAAACAAATATGCGGTTTAAAATAATTTTCACTGGTGCAATATATAAAGTGCATTTCTATAATGGAATTGATGGTGTCAAGTAAAAAACTGAATGCTTTTTGCATAATAAAAGCTAACTGGATGTGCATCATTCTGTACTACTTAAAGTGAAGGTAAACGTTGATGAAAAAAAAGCCTGTTTTTTAAAACTACTATTAAAAGACAGGGGTACTTTCATTCAATGTTTACAAAGCAAACGTTTTGATTAAAAACTTATCTTTGTTTTTTTTACAGCCAGAGCAGCTTCCCCGTCCTGGAAATCCTCTCTTCACACATCAGCAATGACTAATCCGGCTTCCTCCAATCACAGCATGGCCTCAGACAATAACCACCCTGAGGGGAAAGCCGTGATTGGAGGAAGCCGGATTAGTCATTGCTGTCGTGTGAAGAGAGGATTTCCAGGAGGGGAAAGCTGCTGTAGCTGTGAAAAGAAAAAAAAAAAAGGTACGTTTTTAATCAAAACGGCTGCTTTGTAAACTTTGATGAATGAAAGTGCCCCTGTTTTTAATAGTATTTTTAAAAAACTGGCTTTCATTCACCAAAGTTTACCTTCACTTTAAGTATCAGTTGCCCACTGACATGATAGTAGTATGCAAGGCATAGTAGGTGAGCATACACATGGTGCCAAACCTTATGTATCCCTTTAAAGGGACAGTATACACCAATTTTCATATAACTGCATGTAATAGACACTACTATAAAGAATAATATGCAGATACAGATATAAAAATCCAGTATAAAACCATTTAAAAACTTACTTAGAAGCTCCCTGTTTATCTCAGTTAACAAGGTAGCTAGAAGACCCACTTTAGGTGGGAAATAACAGACCCCCTGTCTGCATATGAAAATACTTTACACAAACAGGAGCAAGCTGGAGCAGGTATATCTCAGTATTCTCCTAAAACTTTGGGGCTTGGTTAGGAGTCTGAAAATCAGAGCAATGATATTTAAAAATAAGCAAAACTATAGATTAAAAAAAAAAAGGGGGGGGCGGAGCCAACCATCAAGGAGAGCAGACGTATATGTCTGGAGCTCCTCTCTTATAATTGACTAAACAGGGGTAAATACTTATTTTAATAACCATTACAACCCACTAAACATGCTGGACTTAAAGGGAGCTACTTCTACAAATTTTTGAGGAAGCAGAATTCAGATTTGTGAGATCTGAAGTTATTTCGGAGACTTTGGAACTTGGGGCCTACTGCAGTTAACACTCTATACCCCAGGCGCAGACCACGCAGTCTGCGCTGTTATTTTGTATGCCGTACTTCTCCTGCTCCTACAGAGCATACTAGACTGATAGATTTGAGCAGCTTTACCCCAACATGATGGAGGATTTTGAAGACGTTAGAGCCCTCCTGATAGAGCTAGATCACAGCATGATGAGCCAATATCACTCCCTAAGAGGCGCCATTTGTACCGGCTCAGAATATACAGAAGCCCCTGCAGTGGCTGAGGTGGGGACAGAGCAGGCAGACCTCCGGTCACATATACAGAAGGATCTAATAGCCGAACAACAGCTTGCTGAATCGACATACTTACACCAGATTGCTATATCCTCTCCTACCTGGTCCCAACATGCACAGAGCGATGCCGCTCGCCTGAGAGGGGGAGCGGGTAGTCAGCTGTCCGATACAACGATTGCCGCAAATTCTGCTGGCCTCCCTGCTATAGCCCCAGATGGGATGCGATCCGAAGGGGTCGCTGATTGCTGTGAGATACGCTGCATCTTAGGCTTTTGTACAGGCTCTCCCCGGTCTAATGAACATCTGCTCGGAATTGAGAAGCAAGAGGGGAAATTGTGCAGGTTCGGCTCCCTAACCAGATTCATAATGCTGGCCTGCATTCACCATCCTTGAAGTAACAGCCTGATCCCTGGGAGTAAGAAAAACCTTTCTATCTGGCTATACAGTCCCTTCACCGTAATACAATTGGCAGACATTGGAGTCATCATAGCTACAGGCATCGGCTAAAAGACAGCCTTCACAAGTAACTACGAGTGTCCCTCCATCATAAACTTTGTTTTAGTTACCCCTGATATGTGATGGATGTCCTTAAGAATGGGGCTAATTGGTATTAATTTTATTATTCTCTGCGGATATGGGCCTAAATCTACAGACTGCATTCACTGGTTCCTCCTAAAGGGCACATATTGATGATCTCTCTTAGACTTGACGCCATAAGGTGTACACACACGGGTGAATAATTATTCTGCTGACCTGTTATAAAATATTTGCTCAACTGTGTTATAATAGTTCTCTGAGCCATCTTTACGGTGCCTATATATGGGAGGCAGTTTGATACCTTCTCTAGCTGTTTAGTACTAATGCAAATCATACCCTATAATGTTACATTCCTACTCAGGTTGTCATGTGCACTGTGGTCTCTGATGCGCTGCCACATTCTACTTATAGGTGCTTTGTATTTACTTATATGTGGGAGACAATTTACCTCCTTTTCTATTTCATATGTTATCTGTTTTATTATGGTTTTCTCATATATCCTCAGTTTCAGATAAGATTAAAATATTTAACATATTCGTTAAGCTAGTTAGGCTGCTTGGATACATGTTTTATGTACTATTGCCAATCTATACACTTGTGTTGAATTATTATTTATATGTTAAGTATTAGTATTTTATGGCCTTGGGTGCAGGATAAGATCATATCATTTTATAAGCATAGAAGACAACTATATGGCCTAAAGTCACTGTTTAAGCAAAATAACATGGTCATCTAGGTTAGCTTGCCACATCAAATTGCCTGACTACAATACATTGTTCAGCATGCTGCTGTCAGGTCCTAGCCTTCATAATTTCGATAGCCTGCACTGGACTCATCCTATCCTACTTAGCGGTTATAGCTCCAACTATGTTACTTAAATGTGTTATACTTTATCAGACTATAAGATTGACTTTCAGGAATCTTCTTATTACATATTATGCACAAGCCTATATAATGTTATTGCCTATGTTTTTACAAATTGATCCAGATCTGCTCTCAATGAGGATGTATAGGTCACATGAATCAATAGAGACACTTTTTGCCATCTAACTTAACTCTAGTTGTTTATACTTTACCCAAGCCAGAGTTTTTAGTAAAATTATATGTCGGCAACATTTAGTTCTCTATAACAGCTTACACTGGCCCCATCCTATCCTATTTAGTGGTTCTAGCTCCAACTATGTCACATAAACGTGCTATACTTTATTAGATTATACGATTGACTTTCAGGAATCCTCTTATTACTTACTATGCACAAGCCTATATATTGTTATTGTCTGTGTTTGTACAAATTTATCCAGACCTGCTCTCAAAGAGGATGTTATAGGTCACATGAATACGCAATAGAGCCACTTTTTGCCATCTAACTTAACTCTAGTTGTTTATACTTTACCCAAGCCAGAGTTTTTAGTAAAATTATATGTGGGCAATACTTAGCTTTCTATATAATTCTGTCCTCTCCTTGCATATCAAGGCGTCATTAGTGTGTATTTGGGCTTGCTAGTCCTGTTATAAATAAATGGTTCCTAATATCCAATAAATGAACAGCATAGGCCTTACACTGCATCTACGTTAGCCCCAATATATCTTATGGCTCCGCCCTCCACTTCCCCCTATATTAAGAGCGGTGCTTACCCGCTGAATATCCCCCCCACTATATATATATATATATATATATATATATATATATATATATATATATATATATATATATATATATTCCTTTGCTTCTGTAAGCTCCTAAAGAGCTGTCTACCTGGCCAGTAGCTATTTCTTTTTTTTTTTTTTTTTACAATTCTGGTCCATTGGGCCTAAACTTGTGTTCTCATCTGGTCAGTCACGTATGCTATTTTATTTAAAAAAAAAAAATCGAGGTTTCCTTTGCCTATCATTAATGCTTTTTATAATTGTCAAAGTATTTTGTTCAAGTTGGTTTGTATCTTTTTTTTTTTTCATAAGAGATGTGTTATGTTCTATGTTTGACATGCAAAACCTCAATAAAAAACATTTAATTTAAAAAAAAAAAAAAAAAAAAAAAACTGTATGGGCTATATAAATGGATCATCTACAAAACATTTATGTAAAGAAAATAGAGTGTATAATGTCCCTGTAAGGAAATCTTTCATAGCTCTACTGGTTGGAAGGGACACATCTCAAAAAATAAAATGTAGATTAAACACAGGAACACAAAAAAAAAAAACTAATATGCAAGAAGAGAACCGTTTCAACCTTGAGGATTCTGTTTCTGTATATTGTACTAGTTAGCCCAATGTTTAAAATAGCGTTCTGGGCTATTATGCATTTCTGTTAGTCATTTTGTTACAAAACTAATTAAAACAAATTAAAAAAACAATATGGATTTAATTTTTTTTTTTTTTTATTAAAACACCATTACCAACTAGATCTTAGATTGCACATGATAATAAAGGAAAGGTTTACACAATAATAGGGCTTTTTAACAGCAGGATTAAGTAATGTTTGGAGTATGGTAACCAAGCAGGTGAACCAATTCTTGTTTACAGACTGGACAGGAAATTCAGGCCAACTTTGCTTTCAGTATATTATGTGGTACAACAGGAAATAGGCAGGCAAACTGATTCTTAAATGAGTACTATGCCCTGAGTTTAACTGATCACTTTACAAGTTTAAAGATAATAATCACACATGTTAAACTAAAAGTATAAAGCAGATTCAAGACCTTAAAGGGACACAAGTAAAAATTAAACTTTCATGATTCAGATAGAGCAATTTTAAACAATTTTCCAATTTACTTCCATTACCAAAATGTGCAGTCTTTTTATAGTTACAATTTTTGAGTCACCAGCTCCTACTTAGCATGTGCAAGAATTCACAGAACATACGTATACGCAATAGTGATTGGCTGATGGCTGTCACATGATACAGGTGTAGTGGAAATAGACAACCTTGATATTTGTCAGAAAGAAAAAAAAAATCTACTAATTTGAAGTTAAGACTAAGTGCTATTGCATTGTCTTTTTATCATGCATTTGTTGATTATGCTAATATACCTTATTTACTGGTCCTTTAACAATCGTATTCAAGTGTGCCATTATACACCTCTATAAACTTCTTTTTCACTTACTAAAACATTTCATTAGATACACTAGTGATTGCTGGATTTTTAATCAAGCAAAGATTGGGAATCCTGTTAGCACGTCACTGATATTTAATTTATTTATTTTCCATGGATCATAAAGAGAATATTGAATTAAATCTATGAAATTCCTGTGATTTGAATTAATACATTTAAAAAGTATTGATATATTCATAGCAAAAATAAATAATCTCATTTTATGACAGAGTAATCACCGGCAATAATAATATTACTAGTAGAAATGCTAATCTGAGAGCTGCATATGCCTGGTCTACTGTGACAGGCAAAGAAAGACATTGTGAGATCTTCTACAAATATAAGGGACCAAAAATGTGACCAGAAAATGTTATGTTAGTCTTTATGCCTTTCAAAAGCATTGCCCAAACTTGATTGCAAACACTGAAATCAAAGCCAAAGGTTTGAGAGCAATAAGTGACATCAGAATTAAAGACAGGAAAAAAAAAAAGTAGTGCTCTTGGCTACTGCTGCACATTTTATTGAACAATTCTCAACATTTCATACAGAGAAACCGTGGCCGGACTTTTGGCCGACGGACACTTGGCCGAAACACAAGTGGCTGTCACATAAGTCCGGCCACGAGATAGATTGATACATAGATTAGATAGATAGATCAATAGATGCAATAGATACATTTGATAGATACGATAGATAGATAGATTTGATAGATAAATAGATAGATTTGATAGATAGATAGTTTCCCAGACAGAGAATTACAAAACGTGCGGCCTGGGACCCATGGTAAGGTTCCCAGAGGCAGTTGCGGCGCCCGAGGCTCTGATTAGAACAGAGCACTCTGGAACGTATCTGCCCTCGGCCGAAATCGGAACATTCTTTAGCTTTCTGTCTGTCGGCCAAATGTCCGTCTGCCAAATGTCTTTCTGCATTTTGTCAGAGCACCCAGAGAAACTAATAAAGCCAACTATTGCCACAAATCTCCTGCACAAAACGTCAGACATAATTGCAGTTTTAGGGGCACCCTCACATAGCGCAATATCTTTAGAAGCATATGAATTGCATTTGTGAATGACGCAATAGTATGCTTGCGTGTCCTTTTCAACCAGAAAGCAACTCATTCTGCAGACAAGTTCTAGACATTAACCCTTTGAATGCTAATGACGGCTCTGAGTCGTCACAGAGTTTCTCACTCTGGTGCTAATGACGGCTCAGAGCCGTCATGAGCACTCTCCCACCTTGAGGGAGATCTGGGGGTTCCCACCTGCTCCTACCCCGGCAATCGTGCCTGTAGAGTGACAGGCTTTGCCGGGGCTTCCCATTTTGCGTGATGACGTCACTGCACAACTTTATTTATACTTAACAATGTTAAGTATAGGAGGAGGGGGCATGCTGCTTAGAAGCCTGTATCTCAGGCATCTAAGCAGCTACAGACCCCCAAGACCCACTATTGGAAAGGTAATCGCCTAACCTTTCCAACAGTGTAAGTTAAAGGAGTATGAAACCAAAAAAAATTATTTTGTAGTTCAGACAGCATACCATTTAAAAAAAAAAAAAAAGTTTTCAATTTACTTAGTTTGTCAAATATGCTTCATTTCCATAATACGATGTTGAAGAGAGAACTAGGTAGGCATCTGGAGCCCTACATGGCAGGAAACATTGCCATCTAGTGGGCAGCGGAGCACGGGGTATTTGAATTTCATACCTACATTAAAAAAAAGTTATAGGGCAAATTCATTATAACTGATGAATTAAACTCCATCTAAAATATCACTTACATTCCAGATCTGATTTTAAAAAGGGGAGAGTTAACCATTTTTCTTTAAAATGTAATTTGTCCTCAGTAGCAATACACTACTGAGAGCTAGCTGGTGATCGGTCGCTATAGGCATTTGCCTTTTGTTATTGGCTCACTAGATGTATTCAGCTAAGTAGTGTGTTGCTGCTCTAGAGTTAACTTTAACAGTGTTTTTAACCCCACAGTTACTGTATATGCACTATTTTGCACTTTATATCCCTTTAAGGTGCAGTTTGCCCAACCCAGCAGGCAGGTATTTTACACTGTTGTAATCTATGCAATATCCTTTCATTACTTTGCTCCCTTATCCTGTAATTGATCATCTAAAAATTGTGGATTTCCCAGTCCTGAAAAGTGAAAGAGCACACAACAGGCTTGAATAAGCACCTCTGCCACATATCTATCATTAATTTACAGTTCATCATCTTGACTTTGCAGATGAGGCCAAACAATGGATATTTTTTCAACCCAATGACAGTGGCAAACTCTGCCCCCCCTGCAAACTCAAGTGCAAATGGTCTCCTCCAAATAAGGAAAGTGGGAGTGGATTTTGGCCAGCAAACAAGCTGTTAATCTGTTCTAACAATGTTCAGATATGTTAATCTATTGGAAGACAAATGTTGCACTACCCCTATAATAAGGCAGAAGTTAAAGAAAAGCAGGCTGTGTGTGACTTAATGTGTTACCATACAGGGGGAAAAAAGGTGTAGCTATGGAGGTTAACTCAGCATCTTATGGGAAGAAAGAAAAAATTATCTAGAGTGCTCACTTGCTTAGCAAACCTGATTAGAGTAACTATCTGACAGATCAAAATGTAAGTGGAGAATCTCCACCCTCTGAACTTTAACAGTATACCACAGTAACAATGCTTGTCAAGGGGTTTATCTTTAAAATCTTAACTTCTGAATTGATAAGCATGTAAAACCATAGCCCCACGGTTGGGTTAGGTCACACTAATCAGGTGCATCAAACCAAAGTGGTTCAAGTTAGAAAGAACAGGAAGGGTGGAGGCACGTTAACCGGTGCACAAAAAAACGCAGAAAGGAAGAAGAAAAAAAAAATCTTGCAAAATAAAAACGCGAATACAGAAAGGGATTGTGGTTTCCAGACCAATATAGCCAACAGGGTAAATTTTGCAGAACACAGAAGATTATTGTCATGTAATAGATTTCTTTTAAAATGCATTGAAAGTCTTACCCCACTGAAACAGGTAATGTACTTAAATTTAAAAAAGTCATTTTAGAAACACAAAGCTGAAGAAACACAGCAAGATCACAATTATTTTAGTTGTAAAAAAGACAGTTGAGGAAAAGGCACAAAGCTGAACATTTTCACCTATATGTGATTCCTAGGAAGTGTAAGGAGAAAAGTCAGACCAGTAGTTTAAACGGAAAATTGCACACTAGATTTTTATTTGCACAAATGTTTTGTAGACAATCCATTTATATAGCCCATTTGGTAGTTTTTGTAACAGTGTATAGTTTTTGATATTTTTTTTTTTTTTAATAACATTGTGCTGATTTTCAGAGTCCTAACCAAGTCCCCAAGTATCAGATGTAGACTGAAGTCTACAGATTCCTGCCGCTCCAGTTTGGAGAATATGTCCTTTCATATTGCTCTTCCTGATTTACCAGCCCCTTTCACAGGTAGTCCCAGCCTAATCTCATCAACCGTGCTAAACTGGGAGCTTCTAAGTAAGTTTGAAAGATTTTACACTGGATTTTTAGATCAGTATCTGTGCATATTCTTCGTGAAAATTGGTGTAGACTGTCCTTTTAAGAAAAATCTTGAATGAACAGCTTGGCAAGACTGTAAAGAACACAGAAGTCTGGACCTTTAGAGCTTTTTTTGCCTTGGAATAAACTGCGCTTCCACCAACTCTCATTGAGCCTTGAACATATTTTATATAAAAGTAATCACCCTCAGGCACCTTTTTTCTAGAGTAAACCGACTAACCTCTAGGCAAACATAATTTAATCATTTAAAAGCGCCATTGCCCTTATTAGTTTTGTACCTCAAAATAAAATTATATCACCACTTTTTGTTAAAAAATACATAAGAAATTAGATAATGAATGTAATCATGTATACTAATCAGCTTTTCAAATATTGATACAAAATGTAAATAATAATATGAAGGCTCTAAGTGTTTTTTCAATTAAATTACCGTATAAATACATTCTTCATTAAAAAGGGACATTAAACCCATTTTTTGCTTTTATCAGTCAAACCCAGCATACCATTTTAAACAACTTTCCAAATTACTTCTATTATCTAATTTTCTTAGTTCTTTATTTAAAAGCATACCTAGGTAGGCTCAGGAGCTGGCTGCTGATTGGTGGCTTCACAAATATGCCTCTTGCCATTGGTTACCTATGTGTTCAGCTAGTTACCAGTAGTACATTGCTGCTCCTTCAATAAAGCAAACCAGGGTAATGAAGCAAAATTGATAAGTAAATTGGAAAGTTGGTTAAAAATGTATGTTTTATTCTGTATCACAAAAGATTTTTGGGTTTCATTTCCCTTTAAGAGAATATCTCCAGACACAAGTAAACCTCTTCTTAAAGGGGACATTAAACCCAAAATCTTTTTTATTATTCAGCTAGAGAATACAATTCAAAAAAGTTTCCAATTTACGTCTATTATCAAATTTGCTTCCTTCTCATGATATTCTTTGTTGAAGAGATACCTAGGTAGGTAGCATGCACGTGCCTGAAGCACAACATGACAGGAAATAGTGCTGCCATCTAGTGCTCCTGCTAATGTATAACATTGTTGCAAAACTGCTGCCATATAGTGCTGAAGACACGTGCACTCTCCTGCGCTTACACTCTTGCTTTCCAACAAAGGATAAGAAAACTAAGAAAATTTGATAACAGAAATAAATTGGTAAGTTGTTTAAAATTGTGTTTTCTATCTGGAATCGGGAAAGAAAAAATTTGCGTTTTATGTCCCTTTAACCGCTTCACATTGTTAGGATGTTCCATGTCGTCCTAACAGTGCTGGGTTTTAATCGCCGTTAAGACGGCATGGAACATCCTAGCTTATATGGCGTCCTACAGACTCCTCCTTTTAGGGAATGGAAAATCGTGACTGAGGGGGGAGGGCCTAATATCGGCATTGAAATTGCGTGGTTTCATTTTTCCAGCATGTGTTTACATTGGAATTTTGTTCAAATGTTAAACACTTGCTACCGACATGAAGGGGTTAATGTTGGAGTAGAACGTTCTATCAATGGGATGCTCAGCACATCCGACAGTACGAAGAATGGCAATGCAAAAAGATCACTCTGTTGGCAGCTGGGTGTATTTATAGAGGTTCAAGGCCACGCTGTGTACCGTAGACTGGTGTTGGGAATAAACAGACTCAATTTAACGGTGCAAGTGGGAGTCTGTTAAATTGAAGGGTTTAAAAACTATAAAAACCTGGTGCATTTTTTCCAAGAGATTAAATTAGGCTTTTTCTAAATGCAGATAAGGATGTGGACCACAGGGGACATATCAGAAGGCTGCCGATTCCCTGCCAATGCTTTAAAAGACTAACAACTAAGGCATCATTTCACAATTTTAAGTAAAAACATCCCAACAGAAGGCACTTACTGCAGGTTGCTCCACTGAACATGGGAATTGTTTCAAACATCATCTTGTGAAATAGCAATGCCACCGGCCTGTAATCCAGATTATTCTTTAGCAAGTAGCTGTAGTAATATACATAGCGCCTTTGACTGGGGATAGTCACTCCCTAGAAACAAAGAGGAAAAAAAAGTTACAACTTGGCCAGTGCTACAGTAACAGTTCAGAAGTTTGTTTAACATAACAGTAGCCTATTTTAAATCTCAGAAAATTTAAATCTAGTGTAGCAATTTAGATGGCATATGAAATCATTTAATTTGGCTATTACGCAATATACAGGAAAGCCAATACAAGTTGCAAAGTATTTGAAAATAAATTAAGCAACATGCTAAAACCATTATGAATGCTTCAAAAAATATACAGTAAACAAAAACTCAAAAGGAGAAGACACACAGATACGTAGAAAGTCTGTTCGGCCGTCACCTTTGACCGTGACAGCCTAGAGTCTTTCTGGTCTGCAATAAGTATTCCAAAGATACAAGCAGAAGAGTTGGCTATGCTGAATCAGCCGATTTCGCGTGAGGAGATTGGTATTGCTATTGATAATCTTAAACTTAATAAAGCCGCTGGCCCTGATGGGCTTCCGGCCGAATTTTATAAGTTATTAAAGGAAGAACTGCTATCACCATTAGAGGCCATATTCAACAATTATTATCTTTCAGACAATGGGATTTCTGATAATTTTGCGGCAGCTAATATTTCACTTATTGCGAGAAAAAAAAAAAAATCCAGAGGATATGGCCTCATATAGGCCAATATCAGTACTTAATACTGATTACAAGCTTCTTGCTAGTATTATTGCCTCCAGATTGAATCGTTGCCTGCAGGGTCTGATCCATCCGGATCAGACTGGCTTTATGACCTCTAGAAATTCGTCGCGGAATATACGTAAGGTTACTACGTTTTTAGATTTTATGTCGAATATGCCACCAGAGCCTAGTAATGAAGAAATTCGTGATTCAGCAGTCAAGGCTTTTGACTCTATTGTCTGGGAGCATTTATTCTGCTCACTGCAGAAATTCGGCTTTTCTGGTAATTTTAATCTTTTCATTCATAAACTTTACTGCAAACCGATTTCCTTTCTTTTGGTTAATGGGATACGTTCACAGGGGATTGTTTTACAGCGTGGCACCAGGCAGGGGTGTCCATTATCCCCCCTCTTGTTTAACTTGGCCTTAGAACCCTTAGCAGTTAGATTCCGTGAGGTTTTAATAGGTATTTCTCTGGGTCTCCACCGTTTAAAAACTCTCCTCTATGCGGATGATATGTTGATTTTTGTAGATAAGCCTTTGCAATCGATCCCAGTTATTCTCCAACTCCTGGCACAGTTTAGTACCTTTTCCGGTTACCGGGTGAACTTGGAGAAGAGTGAACTCATGTATTTGGGTAATAACTCACTTTGCCCGGGAAAATTCCCTTTTAAAGTGGTTAACGCAATTAATTATCTCGGACTGGAGTTGCATAAAAATCCGAAATTATGGTATAGTGCGAATGTTGTCCCTTTGTTGAAAAAAATTAAAATAGATCTTCAATTATGGGCTTCATTTCCCTTATCAATTTCGGCAAAGGTAAATCTAATAAAAACGATTGTTTTTCCCCGTCTTCTGTATGTGCTTCAGAATCTGCCACTCTTCATCTCCAATGCAGATATGAGGAATTTATATAGTTGTTTTTCCAAATTTATATGGAAAGATAAGAGACCCAGGATAGCATTAGCTAAGCTTATGCAGAAATCAAACTGCGCCGGGTTCGCCTTGCCCAATGTTAGGCTTTATAACACGGCGGCGCTGGTGAAGTTCGCCTTGGATTGGGTAGCGGATTCCGACAGGTTAGCAGTTAGTCAAGAGGAAGCCTTTTATACCCGCCCATTTGCGCTTAAAGCACTGTTACATTGTAATACAAAACAGCTGCCCTCTAACATTAGTAGAATGATATCTTTTAAAAATGTCGTAGTTGAGTGGCGGAAGTTTTGTATTGGTCTCGGAGTAGATCCCTCTGTCTCAGAATACCTTCCGATTCAGGATAATCCGAATTTCATCCCGGGCTTATATCATAAGGTGTTTAAAGTATGGGGAAATAAAGGCTTGTTGTGGGTTAAGCAATTATTAGGGGCCGATACTCTTATTCTGTCTGCTGAGTCTTTGTTTCAAACTTATGATCTTCCAAGGTCCGATTTATTTGCCTACTTTCAGATTCGCCATTTCATGCGTGGACAAATCTGGGAGAATAGTGTGCCACTAGAATGGTCCCTCATTAGAACTGTAATTAAGAAATTTAGTACGGGAAGCTCCTCTATCTCTTTAATGTATGATATGATGCTTTCTAAACAAAGTGATAAGTATCTGCACAATATAAGTAATTGGTTGTTTCCGGTTATCACTGATGTTACCGAGGAGAGGATCATTCAGAGTTGCAATTGGGCGTATAAATGTAGGGTCTCGATGTCCTGGAAGGAATCGCACACAAAGCTTTTGAATAATTTTTATTTGCATCCCCTGAAATTACAAAAAATTTCTCATATTGGAACAAATAACTGTCCCAGATGCTCAAATACTAGGGCTGACTTATTTCATATGTTTTGGTCCTGTCCCAAAATTAATCAATTGTGGTGTAAATTGGGTCACTGGTTTAATACATTGTATGGGGTAAATTGTGTTCTCACACTTCAAGATGTGATTTTATTGATCACAGAAACACATAGAAACTTGGGGCCATTAACTCGTATTCTGAATACGATCATCCTAGCCGTGCGTCATCTTGTCTTATTAAATTGGAAATCGAGGAGAGCTCCGAGCCTTGAGAGGTCTTTTAAAGAAATCCAAGGTCAAATTATATTTGAGTCATATCATTTACTGGAAGCATCTGAGAAGAGAACCAAGGAGTTCTTGCAGGGATGGTTACCAATTATTTTGTCATATCCGCTTCGGATACAAAGGCAGATTCTTGCCCCGGTGCGATCATCGGTTTGCTTTGCTGAATTAGTGCTATTGGGGAAATTCCCGGCATCCTGGTTAGTCTCGGCGGCATAATTGGGTGTACATTTGTAGTTGTATTCTGGCTGAGGAGAGGGTGCAAGGTATTATCTTGTATGATGGGCACGCGGAGGGGGGCTGTGGAGGTTCTCTTTTTTTTTTTTTTTTTCTTTTTTTTTTATTATTATTATTCTGATATTGCAGATGTATTGTTTATCTTAAGGGAAGGTAAATAAGAAGGCAGGGGAAGGGAAGAGAAAAAAGAGGGAGAAAAAAGTAAAAAAAAAAAAAAAGTTAAGCTGATGATATTTATTGTAACGGTATATGTATTATTTGGTGATACAGAATGAACTTGTTTTTTGATTTAAGATATACCAGAAAATGGCGCCTCTGCTATTGAATGTTTTGGTGCACTGCTTTTGTATTATTGTGTTTTTTTTGTTTTTTTTTTCCTTGTTGTTTTGTTTTTATCTGTACACTTCTGTTTTGTTTTTCCTTGTATAATAAGAATCGATAAATCAATAAAAAGAATTATTAAAAAGAATTATAAAAAAAAAAAAAAAAAAGAAAGTCTGGCACTCTCTTGCAAGCACACAGTGAAAGCAAAATGGAAGAGTTAGTTACAGCACTTGGCATAATGGTGATAGACCCAGAACCACATCAAGGTCTCAGCTGTCTGTGTGTTGGTGAGCATCAAGGGCTGTGAGTTTTGCAGGGTCACAGGATGTGTACCCAGTATGTTTGAAAGTGCAGTCCATTTCTGGATTTTGTATGTTCCTATGGAAATTACAAAGGTCCTGTGTCACCCTTGTATGTATCCCAGTGTGTTTGGTTGAAGGCATGCATTGTGTGAAAATAGGCTAGGATCCAAGGGAGGAAGAGACCTTGATGTGGTCCTAAACCTATCACCATTTGGCCAAATGCTGTAGCTCTTGCAAGAGTGTGCCAGTTTCTATGTGTTGCGTAAATTTTGTTTAAAAAAAAAAAATCCATATGGGCTTATGGATTTCCAATAGGAGACCTCACTTTTTTATGATGGTGGTGGTGGTGCATACTGAAGACATACATTTCAGAACACTACTACAGAATTATCAATTGATTATTGGCTAAAGAAGGAAAATCTGATGCTCTAGCCGTATAGCAGGACAAGCCTTCATAAGCCTGGCAAGAAATACATTGATTACATGTTTAAAATTTTATATATTTTGAAAAGTTGTATGGGATGATTCTTCTTTAGGCAGTAATTCTGAGGAATGTGTGCACGCTCAACCTCATACCACAAAAAGGACTTCTTGTTACTGCTACCCAGGCCCTGCAAACACATTGCTCAAGCCGATGTGGACTTATGTCAAGTCCATAGTAGAATTACAAAAGGTTTGTACCACAAGGTAACCTGTTCCTGTAAAGTTGCCTTATAGTTGAAGATTATAATTTGACCAATCAGAAGACCTACTGATTCCACAGATATCTGCCATATCGTTATGGATCCAATCCCCCCCATCGTCAACAGTTGGCAACAATGTGAGTTGTAGACATCTATTAGCCATCTCCAAAATAAAACCTGTTCAAATGTAAGAAATATGGCAGAAAAGGCATCTCTTTCAACCATATTAGTTTGAACTATTGCTCGGGGGTCCACTTTCCATGCTTATTACACCAGGCTTTGCATCTGTATGTTGGCATTGGACAGAAGCAGTTACCGAAATGTAGCAAAGCTTTAAATTTCAGCTATGTGAAGGTTATAACATATAAATTAAGCGGAGTCAGAGAGTCTAGGGTAATTTTTTAAACTACTTTTGTAGCATTTAGTAGAGAGAAAAAAAACTCTAAGTATCTGTATAACCCTGTAGGCAAGATTTAAATTGGGGCCACCATCCTACTTTGCCGATGCAATTTGTATATGGTTGGCATATGTTGGTCATCTTTAAGACTATAGAAATGTTACATAACTTTGCAGTTTCCATGACCGACATACCTCCAAGTTAAGGCAACAACTATTCGGTCTCTTTAAAATCAAGTAAGTTCCATCAGGTTGCTTCACAAATCATCCTTTAAATCTGGCATATTGCTAATCGGCAATCATAATATGACTCACCTCTGAAGAAACAATCCTAATTATAAATGCAGCTGCAAACTTAAATGCTATTAGGCATGTGCAAATCTTCATGTTGAGCATTTGTTAGCTAACTGAATGCCAACTATGGCCAAAGGCTGTGGCATTCGGCTATTTCTGATGCCAGAAATATCCATGTGATAGTGCAACATACAAAGATCTTTGCGTGTGACACTATCATATGGATATATTCAGCATCAGAAATAGGTGAATGCTGAATACGAAGATTTGCCCACGTCTATAGGCTATTTTCATGTGTTTAAGTTATTGTGTCTAACCCTTCTTTCTGAACATTATTCTTTTCCTATGAAAATGCAGGGAAGCTTTACATAGCTAACCACTCTCTAACTAGTGCGTTATTTGATCAAATATGACTGATCATGCAAAGCAAGTCCTAACCTTTTACAGTGTCTATACTTATAGTTTTGTAAAACCTAAAAGAGCAGAAACTGCATATTCAATGAGGTAGGTTCTTTCTCTTATATATCTTGGATATTTAGAGTTAGTCAACTGATTCTATTGAAAGTATCCCTGTGTATTCTACATGTGACATTTACCATTACTTGTCTAGCGGATTTGGAAGTCTTTTTCATTACATATTAGATTAGACATTGTTTCAACAATGTCTCAACTTTTCCTACTAAACCTCTATAAAAAAAAAAATCTTAATATGTGTGGTTGTTTAAAAGGAAGAATGAATGTTATGGCAGAAAGAAGCAGCAAACGTATTTAATTAAAACTCTTTAACAAACACCTTGATTAAAGCTTCCAAGTCGGCAACAACCATGCTAGAGCAATAGTTTGTTTTACGCTGTACCCTAAGGGGAGAGAATTAAAAAGAAGAAATGCCAAACCTTTTTGTCTCTGGTCCGTACTTCTCCATAAAAATCCAGAGCTTCTTGTGCTTTAATAAATTTTTTTCTGTGTAGCAAATAGGCACATATCATCACACCAGTCCGTCCTTTGCCAGCTTTACAGTGGATCGCTGCTACATTGTCATTTTCACTCAGCCACTCGTCAAGATCTTCACAGAAAGGTTTGATTAACTCAAGTTGTGGTGGGTTATGATCTTCGAAAGGATACTGTGCAACTAAAGACATGCAAACAAAAGTAAAATTTACTAGTTTCACCCAGTGAATACAAATTGCTTCAGAGACAGAACTAGCATTTCCTTCCAATATGAGGAACTAAACTACCAAGCGATTCTCTTTTGGTGCCACATTACTGCATCTTGATTTATATAATTAGAAACAGCTATCAGAAATGCCAAGCACATTTTGTAACATCCTACACATTATTTAAAAGAAACACAAATAACCATTCTTTCAAACCAGCCAGACACTGTATGGGGAAGCATTGTGGCAAAGAATATTTTATAGAACTCATAAGCTTTATTAATGGTAATGTATTTTTCCCTTCAACTATACATACTCTACCTATGGACAGATGCCATAACCAGTTCTAATTGACCCCATATACTGCAATCAGACAAATTTTGACACCAGACTGTGGTCCAATCACAGGATTTTCATTGTGCAATACCTTGTTAATTTCTGCTTGCTCTGGGAATTACACATAAAAAAAAAATATTTTTAATGTGTGCTCTGATAAAACTTAACTGGCACACATTTAAAGTGTACGGAGACACCACGACAAGACCAAGTTTGGGATCTGTGGCTCGATTCATGCAATAGCAAATACATCCAAAATTATTTTTGAGAAAGATCTTAAAAATGTTTTTTCCTGGTTGACCCATACAGTGTCCCATAAACAGTACTAGGGTCACTGTTTACCTCCCTTATTTAAAGGGATATTACACAGTAAATAAATGCTACATATAGAGATGTATTTAAAGGGACAGTCTAGTATAAATTAAACTTTCATTATTCAGATAGGACTTTTAATTTTAATCAACTTTCCAATTTACTTTTATCATCAAATTTGCTTTTTTCTCTTGGTATTCTTAGTTTAAACTAAACCTAGGTAGGCTCATATGCTAATTTCTAAGCCTTTGAGTGCTGCCTCTTATCACATGCTTTTTAAAACTCTTTTCAACACAAAGAGACAGAAAGTACATGTGGGCCATATAGATAACACTGTGTTCATGCACAAGGGATTATTTAAGATTTAGCACAAAACTATGCTAAATTTAAGACAATAGATAATAAACAGACACAGTCATGTGATCAGGGGGCTGGAAGACGGTTCCTAGATACAAGGTAATCACAGAGGTAAAAAGTATATTAATATAACTGTGTTGGTTATGCAAAACTGGGGAATGGGTAATAAAGGGATTATCTATCTTTTAAAACAACAACAATTCTATGGTAGACTGTCCCTTTAACCCATTCATTTTATTAAAAAGAACCATTAAATATAATAGAATTGCATAATTAGCAAGTGCATAAGAAAAAACAGAATTTATGTTTACCTGATAAATTACTTTCTCCAACGGTGTGTCCGGTCCACGGCGTCATCCTTACTTGTGGGATATTCTCTTCCCCAACAGGAAATGGCAAAGAGCCCAGCAAAGCTGGTCACATGATCCCTCCTAGGCTCCGCCTACCCCAGTCATTCGACCGACGTTAAGGAGGAATATTTGCATAGGAGAAACCATATGTTACCGTGGTGACTGTAGTTAAAGAAAATAAATTATCAGACCTGATTAAAAAAACCAGGGCGGGCCGTGGACCGGACACACCGTTGGAGAAAGTAATTTATCAGGTAAACATAAATTCTGTTTTCTCCAACATAGGTGTGTCCGGTCCACGGCGTCATCCTTACTTGTGGGAACCAATACCAAAGCTTTAGGACACGGATGAAGGGAGGGAGCAAATCAGGTCACCTAAATGGAAGGCACCACGGCTTGCAAAACCTTTCTCCCAAAAATAGCCTCAGAAGAAGCAAAAGTATCAAATTTGTAAAATTTAGAAAAAGTGTGCAGTGAAGACCAAGTCGCTGCCTTACATATCTGATCAACAGAAGCCTCGTTCTTGAAGGCCCATGTGGAAGCCACAGCCCTAGTGGAGTGAGCTGTGATTCTTTCAGGAGGCTGCCGTCCGGCAGTCTCATAAGCCAATCGGATAATGCTTTTAATCCAGAAGGAGAGAGAGGTAGAAGTTGCTTTTTGACCTCTCCGTTTACCAGAATAAACAACAAACAAAGACAAAGTTTGTCTGAAATCCTTAGTAGCTGCTAAGTAAAATTTGAGAGCACGAACTACATCCAAGTTGTGCAACAAACGTTCCTTCTTTGAAACTGGATTAGGACACAAAGAAGGCACAACTATCTCCTGGTTAATGTTTTTGTTAGAAACAACTTTTGGAAGAAAACCAGGTTTAGTACGCAAAACCACCTTATCTGCATGGAACACCAGATAAGGAGAAGAACACTGCAGAGCAGATAATTCTGAAACTCTTCTAGCAGAAGAAATTGCAACCAAAAACAAAACTTTCCAAGATAATAACTTAATATCAACGGAATGTAAGGGTTCAAACGGAACCCCCTGAAGAACTGAAAGAACTAGGTTGAGACTCCAAGGAGGAGTCAAAATTTTGTAAACAGGCTTGATTCTAACCAGAGCCTGAACAAAGGCTAGAACATCTGGCACAGCTGCCAGCTTTTTGTGAAGTAACACAGACAAGGCAGAAATCTGTCCCATCAAGGAACTTGCAGATAATCCTTTTTCCAATCCTTCTCGAAGGAAGGATAGACTCTTAGGAATCTTAACCTCGTCCCAAGGGAATCCTGCAGATTCACACCAACAGATATACCAAATTATGTGGTAATTTTTCTGGTTACAGGCTTTCAGGCCTGAACAAGAGTATTAATAACAGAATCTGAGAACCCTCGCTTTGATAAGATCAAGCGTTCAATCTCCAAGCAGTCAGCTGGAGTGGGTCGAACGGACCTAGAACAAGAAGGTCTCTCAAAGGTAGCTTCCATGGTGGAGCCGATGACATATTCACCAGATCTGCATACCAAGTCCTGCGTGGCCACGCAGGAGCTATCAAAATCACCGACGCCCTCTCCTGATTGATCCTGGCTACCAGCCTGGGGATGAGAGGAAACGGCGGGAACACATAAGCTAGTTTGAAGGTCCAAGGTGCTACTAGTGCATCCACTAGAGCCGCCTTGGGATCCCTGGATCTGTACCCGTAGTAAGGAACTCTGAAGTTCTGACGAGAGGCCATCAGATCCATGTCTGGAATGCCCCACGGTTGAGTGACTTGGGCAAAGATTTCCGGATGGAGTTCCCACTCCCCCGGATGCAATGTCTGACGACTCAGAAAATCCGCTTCCCAATTTTCCACTCCTGGGATGTGGATAGCAGACAGGTGGCAGGAGTGAGACTCCGCCCATAGAATGATTTTGGTCACTTCTTCCATCGCTAGGGAACTCCTTGTTCCCCCCTGATGGTTGATGTATGAACTTGGCCCTCGCTAGCTGAGGCCAAGCTTTGAGAGCATTGAATATCGCTCTCAGTTCCAGAATATTTATCGGTAGAAGAGATTCTACCCGAGACCAAAGACCCTGAGCTTTCAGGGATCCCCAGACCGCGCCCCAGCCCATCAGACTGGCGTCGGTCGTGACAATGACCCACTCTGGTCTGCGGAAGGTCATCCCTTGTGACAGGTTGTCCAGGGACAGCCACCAACGGAATGAGTCTCTGGTCCTCTGATTTACTTGTATCTTTGGAGACAAGTCTGAATAGTCCCCATTCCACTGACTGAGCATGAACAGTTGTAATGGTCTTAGATGAATGCGCACAAAAGGAACTATGTCCATTGCCGCTACCATCAAACCTATTACTTCCATGCACTGCGCTATGGAAGGAAGAGGAACGGAATGAAGTATCCGACAAGAGTCTAGAAGTTTTGTTTTTCTGGCTTCTGTCAGAAAAATCCTAATTTCTAAGGAGTCTATTATAGTTCCCAAGAAGGGAACCCTCGTTGACGGAGATAGAGAACTCTTTTCCACGTTCACTTTCCATCCGTGAGATCTGAGAAAGGCCAGGACAATGTCCGTGTGAGCCTTTACTTGAGGAAGGGACGACGCTCGAAACAGAATGTCGTCCAAGTAAGGTACTACAGCAATGCCCCTTGGTCTTAGCACCGCCAGAAGGGACCCTAGTACCTATGAGAAAATCCTAGGAGCAGTGGCTAATCCGAAAGAAAACGCCACAAACTGGAAATGCTTGTCCAGGAATGCAAACCTTAGGAACCGATGATGTTCCTTGTGGATAGGAATATGTAGATACGCATCCTTGAAATCCACCTTGGTCATGAATTGACCTTCCTGGATGGAAGGAAGAAGTGTTCGAATGGTTTCCATCTTGAACGATGGAACCTTGAGAACTTGTTCAAGATCTTGAGATCTAAGATTGGTCTGAACGTTCCCTCTTTTTTGGGAACAATGAACAGATTGGAGTAGAACCCCATCCCTTGTTCTCCTAATGGAACAGGATGAATCACTCCCATTTTTAGCAGGTCTTCTACCCAATGTAAGAATGCCTGTCTTCTTATGTGGTCTGAAGACAACTGAGACCTGTGGAACCTCCCCCTTGGAGGAAGCCCCTTGAACTCCAGAGAATAACCTTGGGAGACTATTTCTAGCGCCCAAGGATCCAGAACATCTCTTGCCCAAGCCTGAGCGAAGAGAGAGAGTCTGCCCCCCACCAGATCCGGTCCCGGATCGGGGGCCCGCATTTCATGCTGTCTTGGTAGCAGTGGCAGGTTTCCTGGCCTGCTTTCCTTTGTTCCAGCCTTGCATAGGTCTCCAGGCTGGATTGGCTTGAGAAGTATTACCTTCCTGCTTAGAGGACGTAGCCCTTGGGGCTGATCCGTTTCTGCGAAAGGGACGAAACTTAGGTTTATTTTTGGTCTTGAAAAGACCTATCCTGAGGAAGGGCGTGGCCCTTGCCCCCAGTGATATCAGAGATAATCTCTTTCAAGTCAGGGCCAAAGAGTGTTTTCCCCTTGAAAGGAATGTCAAGCAATTTGTTCTTGGAAGACGCATCCGCTGCCCAAGATTTTAACCAAAGCGCTCTGCGCCACAATAGCAAACCCAGAATTTTTTCGCCGCTAACCTAGCCAATTGCAAGGTGGCGTCTAGGGTGAAAGAATTAGCCAATTTAAGAGCACGAATTCTGTCCATAATCTCCTCATAAGAAGAAGCATTACTAATAATCGCCTTTCCTAGCTCATCAAACTAGAAACACGCGGCTGCAGTGACAGGGACAATGCATGCAATTGGTTGTAGAAGGGAACCTTGCTGAACAAACATCTTTAGCAGACCTTCTAATTTTTTATCCATAGGATCTTGGAAAGCACAACTATCTTCTATGGGTATAGTGGCGCGCTTGTGTAGAGTAGAAACCGCCCCCTCGACCTTGGGGACTGTCTGCCATCAGTCCTTTCTGGGGTCGACTATAGGAAAACAATTTTATAAATATGGGGGGAGGTACTAAAGGTATACCGGGCCTGTCCCATTCTTTACTAACAATGTACGCCACCCGCTTGGATATAGGAAAAGCTTCGGGGGGCCCCGGGGCCTCTAAGAACTTTTCCATTTTACATAGTGGTTCTGGAATGACCAGATAATCACAATCATCCAAATTGGATAACACCTCCTTAAGCAGAGCGCGGAGATGTTCCAACTTAAATTTAAAAGTAATCACATCAGGTTCAGCTTGTTGAGAAATGTTTCCTGAATCTGAAATTTCTCCCTCAGACAAAACCTCCCTGGCCCCCTCAGACTGGTGTAGGGGCCCTTCAGAAACCATATCATCAGCGTTCTCATGCTCTACAGAATTTTCTAAAACAGAGCAGTCGCGCTTTCGCTGATAAGTGGGCATATTGGCTAAAATGTTTTTGATAGAATTATCCATTACAGCCGTTAAATGTTGCATAGTAAGGAGTATTGGCGCACTAGATGTACTAGGGGCCTCCTGTATGGGCAAGACTGGTGTAGACGAAGGAGGGGATGATGCAGTACCATGCTTACTCCCCTCACTTGAGGAATCATCTTGGGCATCATTTTTACTAAATTTTTTTATGACATAAAATACATATAGTTAAATGAGAAGGAACCTTGGTTTCCCCACAGTCAGAACACAATCTATCTGGTAGTTCAGACATGTTAAACAGGCATAAACTTGATAACAAAGCACAAAAAACGTTTTAAAATAAAACCGTTACTGTCACTTTAAATTTTAAACTAAACACACTTTATTACTGCAATTGCGAAAAAGTATGAAGGAATTGTTCAAAATTCACCAAAATTTCACCACAGTGTCTTAAAGCCTTAAAAGTATTGCACACCAAATTTGGAAGCTTTAACCCTTAAAATAACGGAACCGGAGCCGTTTTTATATTTAACCCCTTTACAGTCCCTGGAATCTGCTTTGCTGAGACCCAACCAAGCCCAAAGGGGAATACGATACCAAATGATGCCTTCAGAAAGACTTTTCTATGTATCAGAGCTCCACACACATGCAGCTGCATGCCATGCTGTTCTCAAAAACAAGTGCGCCATACCGGCGCGAAAATGAGGCTCTGACTATGATTAGGGAAAGCCCCTAAAGAATAAGGTGTCTAAAACAGTGCCTGCCGATATAATCATATCAAAATACCCAGAATAAATGATTCCTCAAGGCTAAATATGTGTTAATAATGAATCGATTTAGCCCAGAAAAAGTCTACAGTCTTAATAAGCCCTTGTGAAGCCCTTATTTACTATCTTAATAAACATGGCTTACCGGATCCCATAGGGAAAATGACAGCTTCCAGCATTACATCGTCTTGTTAGAATGTGTCATACCTCAAGCAGTAAGAGACTGCACACTGTTCCCCCAACTGAAGTTAATTGCTCTCAACAGTCCTGTGTGGAACAGCCATGGATTTTAGTTACGGTGCTAAAATCATTTTCCTCATACAAACAGAAATCTTCATCTCTTTTCTGTTTCTGAGTAAATAGTACATACCAGCACTATTTTAAAATAACAAACTCTTGATTGAATAATAAAAACTACAGTTAAACACTAAAAAACTCTAAGCCATCTCCGTGGAGATGTTGCCTGTACAACGGCAAAGAGAATGACTGGGGTAGGCGGAGCCTAGGAGGGATCATGTGACCAGCTTTGCTGGGCTCTTTGCCATTTCCTGTTGGGGAAGAGAATATCCCACAAGTAAGGATGACGCCGTGGACCGGACACACCTATGTTGGAGAAATACAATGCAATAAGCCTTATTCTGAAATTCAAATAAGCAGTATATTTCTGACAATTTAATTTTTTCTCCTATTTGCCAGCACCACGTATCATGTGACAGCTATCAACCAAATACAGACTAGTGTAATACACTGAACTTATGCACATGCTGAGCAGTAGCTAGTGCCTCAGAAAGTGTGTATATAAAAATACTGTGCAAAATTTGATAATGGAAGTAAATTGGAAAATTTGGACTTGTGCCCCCTTAAACCCCTTCACTACCAGGAATTTCAGAGAAAAACTTTGTTCAAAGTACCAGAATTTTTGTCATCACTCTGATTAAACAGAAATAGAGCTTCTAATTTGCCTATGAAAAATATATATATATTTTTAAAGTAGACAACCCAGGGTATTGATCTATGCCCATTTTTGTATATTTGATGCTATTATTTGACCGCCAGATACGATCATAAAAAAAAATTCTCACTGAAATTACACAAAACTACTGCAGTCCTATGACAAATGGTTATAAAAACTTTTCTGGGATCCTCTTTGTTCAGAAATAGCAGATATGCATGGCTTTGCATTTTGCATTTTCCATTGCAATTTGGCCATTAGAATGCCACCAATTGCAGCTCTGCACCCTGACAGTGAGTGGGTTAATCAGTTAGCTTGAATGGCTAATTTTTCATGCAGAGTAGAGAGTACCCTCCTACCAGACACCTCCCACTTCATTTTTTCCTGTAGTGTAGTGGTGCCTTCTACCGCTGCCCTACCTTTGATTAGTGAGGGTGCTCCCCCAGTTTGAATTCCCCTTTTCTGTAGTGTAGCTAGTTCCCATCGTTCACTCTCCCTTCAAAACATTTTCTGTGACGTAGGGCCCCTCCCACTCCCTACCACCTCCACGTCACCCAACTCCCTCCTTCTCTACCACCAGCACAAAAATGTTACAGACTGACACACACTGTCAATAACTATCATGCATCTGCCTTCAAATGGACCAGTTGTGCTCCGCTTCCATATGGAGACAGATGCCTGGAGCACATGAAATCTATACACACACCTTTTTGAATTACTCAATTGATCACTCAATTCACTCATTTGTATTCTCTGATTAAGATATGGGAAAAAATATTTTTAAAATATTTGACGATTTTGAGGTCTTTATCTGCAGCTATGTATAAAATGATGCAATGGGTGACTCATATGATATAGCTGAACTGCACACATTCTCAGATTGACCCACAAAAGAATAACAAATTATGCTTACCTGATAATTTCATTTCCATCGAGGTGAGGAGAGTCCACGGCTTCATTCATATCTATTGGGAATTAAGAACCTGGCCACCAGGAGGAGGCAAAGACACCCCAGCCAAAGGCTTAAAATACCTCCCCCACTTCCCTCTTCCCCCAGTCATTCTGCCAAAGGAACCAGGAACAGTAGGAGAAATATCCGGGTAAAAAAGGTGCCAGCAGATGAATAAATTTAGGGCCACCCAATGAAGATACGGACGTGAGCCGTGGACTCTCCTCCCCTCGATGGAAATTAAATTATCAGGTATGCATAATTTATGTTTTCCATCTAAAGGGGAGGAGAGTTCACGACTTCATTCATTACTATTGGGAACATATACCCAAGCTCTAGAGGACATTGAATGAAACCAGGAGGGTAAAAGGCAGACCCTAATCTGAAGGCACCACAGCCTGCAAAACCTCTCCCCCAAAAACAGCTTCCGCAGAAGCAAAAACGTCTAATTTGTAAAACTTTATAAAAGTGTGTAAGGACCAGGTAGCCGCCTTACAAAATATGCTCCATAGAGGCCTCATTCTTGAAGGCCCAAGATGAAGCCACAGCTCTAGTTGAATGAGCTGTGATCCTCTGAGGAGGCTTATGTCCCGCTGTCTCATAAGCCAAGTGAATCAAGCTTCTCAACCAAAAAGACAAAGTAGCAGCAGAGGCCCTTTGCCCCTTGTGCTTCCCCGAATAAACCACAAAAAGAGATGTAGACTGTCTGAAATCCTTTGTAGCCTGAAGATATTACTTCAAGGCACGAACCACATCCAGGTTATGAAGTAACCTCTCCTTTGAAGAGGAAGGGTTGGAACACAAAAAAGGAACAACTATTTCCTGATTTATGTTATGGTTAGACAACACCTTAGGGAGAAACCCCAACCCAGTGCGAAGTACAGCCTTATCCGCATGAAACACAAGATGAGGAGGATCACATTGCAAGGCAGCTAGTTCAGATACTCTGCGTACCAATGCAATAGCCAACAGGAAGAGAACCTTCCAGGACAGAATCTTAATGTCTATGGAATGCATAGGTTCAAATGGAACCTTCTGCAAAACCTTAAGGACTAAGTTTAAGCTCCAAGGCGGAGCCAACTGTCTAAAGAAAGGCCTGAACTAAAGATTGAATGTCAGGGAGCTCAGCGAGTCTCCTATGCAACAAAAAACTGATAATGCCGAAATCTCTAAGGAACTAGCGGCAAGACCCTTCTCCAAGCCATCTTGGAGAAAGGACAGAATCCTGGATACCTTCACCTTATGCCAAGGTTATCTATGTTTCTCACACCAGGACAAGAAAGTCCTCCACACCTTATAGCAGATGCAACGAGTGACTGGCTTCCTTGTCTGAATTAGAGTATCAATCACACTTTCTGAAAAGCCTCTCTTGGCTAAGACTAGGCGTTCAATCTCCACGCAGTCAGCCTCAGAGAATCCAGATTTTGATGCTGAAAGAGGCCCTGTGACAGCAGATCCCTGCGACAGGGTAACCTTCACGGCCTCCACGGCCGCGAAGTAGCAATCAGAATGGCAGAGGCCCGCTCCTGTTTGATGCGTGCCACTATGCAAGGTAGAAGTGGTAACGGAGGAAAAATGTAAGCTAGGCAGAATCCCCAAGGAACCACTAAGGCATCTATAAGCTCTGCCTGGGGATCCCTGGACCTCGACCCGTATCGAGGCAGTTTGCATTCGAGTCTGGACACCATAAGATCTCTCTCCGGCGTTCCCCATCTGTGACAAATCTCCGCAAACATCTCGGGGTGAAGAGACCATTCCCCCGGATGGAAGGACTGTCTGCTGAGAAAGCCAGATTCCCAGTTGTCCACACCCGGAATGTGAATCGTTGAGAGCGAGCAGTCATGGGACTCCGCCAACTCCAGAATCCAAGACACCTCCCTTATTGCGAGGAAGCTCCTCGTACCCCCTTGATGGTTGATGTAAGCCACAGAGGTAATGTCAGTCTGGAATCTGATGAAACTGACCGACCCCAGAGAAGGCCAAGCCTTCAGAGCATTGTAGATTGCTCATAGTTCTATGTTGATCGGAAGGAGAGATACTCCTCCCTGGACCACTTTCCTTGTGCCATCCTGGCACCCCAAACAGCTCCCTATCCTGACAGACTGGCGTCCATGGTCACAATCTCCCAGGACGGTATCAAGAAGGATGTCCTCATGGACAGTTGCTCCGGACGAATCCACCAAGAGAGGGAGTTCCGAGTCCGAGCATCCAGGGATATCAGCTGTGATAGATCAGAATGATTGCCGTTCCACTGTCTCAACATGCACAATTGAAGAGGTCTTAGGTGGAACCTGGCGAATGGGATGACATCTATGCTTATCACCATGAGACCTATCACCTCCATACATTGAGCCACCAATGGGCTTGAGGAGAACTGAAGGGCAAGACAGGTTGACGCAAGCTTCCTGTGCCGCTGATCTGTGAGAAACATCTTCATGGACAGAGTCTATTATTGTGCCCAGGAACTCCACCCTGTTGTTGGGAACCAGGGAACTCTTTCCTGAGTTGACCTTCCAACCGTGAGATTGGAGAAGAATAAGAAGAGGCCTCGAATGATCCTCTGCGAGGCTGAGCGACGTCGCCTGAACCAGGATGTCGTCCAGGTAAGGTGCCACTGCAATGCCCCTGGATCTGGCCACTGCAAGCAGTGCCCCTAGAACCTTTGTGAAGACTCTGGGGGCCGTCGCAAAACCAAAAGGAAGGGCCACAAACTGGAAGTTTTGGTCCAGAAATGCAAATCTTAGGAACCTGAAGTGGTCCCTGTGGATTGGAACATGAAGGTAAGCGTCCTTTAAGACTATAGTCGTCATGAACTGTCCCCTTTAAACTAGGGGCAGAATAGATCTGATTGTTTCCATTTTGAACGATGGAAGACTCAGAAACTTGTTTAAACACTTTAGGTCCAGAATTGTGCGGAACATGCCCTCCTTCTTTGGAACCACAAAAAGGTTGGAATAGTACCCTAGACCCCTCTCTGCTAGGGGTACTGGTACGATAACCCTGAGAGAGGCGAGATCTCTCACACACTCCAGAAAGGCGCCTCTCTTCTCTGGTCTTGAAGACATGTTTGATAGGAGGAATCTGACCTCGGGCGGATGGGATCTGAACCCTATCCTGTAACCCTGGGAGACCACTTCTAGAACCCAAGGATCCTAAACGTCCTGCAACTATGCGTCCTGGACCGAACAGGATCTTTCCTTAGAGGTCATGTCCACAGACCAAGATTTTAGCCACAGATGAAAGAATTGGCAATCTTCAGCGCCTTAATCTTCTCCTGTATCTTGTCGATGGATGTCTCCCCCTCGACCATTTCACACAGGGATTCACACCAATATTTTGCAGCTCCAGCGACCGCCGCAGCGGCCGTTGCTGGCTGAAAAACCAACCCTGTGTGCTGAAACATCTTTCTCAACATGTTTTCCAGCTTTTTATCCATGGGCTCTTTAAACGACGAACTATCCTCGAGGATGAATAGTCGTCCGCTTCAAGAGCATAGAGATAGCCCCATCCACCTTAGGGATGGTCCCCACAGCTCAAGCTGAGAGTCCAAAACGGGGACGTTTTTTAAAGGAAGAAGGGGAAAAAGGAAGAACCTAATCACTCCCAGTCGTTCTTAATATTAGCCATCTTAACGGGAACCGGGAAAGACTGAGGTACTACCCTGTCAAGCTTAGGAATCACAGGTTCCTCCAGTATATTAGGTTCCGGAACCTCCAGAGTAGAAAGCACCTGCCGTAGCAGAAAGTCAAAATTCTCCATCCTAATCCTATAACCAGGCACCTCCGCCGCCAGAGGTTTAGATGACACGGACCCCAACCCAGAAGGGGCCTCCTCCAAAGTATCGGAGTGGGTCTTGTCATCGTATAGAGCCTCTGGATCTCCCATCGGCGAGGACAAACCCTGGGCCGAGCTGGGCTGCTATCATTAAACCCTACGCTTGTGCTTAGCAGAACGTGGTAAGGCATGGAACACTTTTGAAACCATCGATTCCAGTTGGTCAGCAAAGTCTGACAGCCAACGAATCTCTCCTGAAGGAGTAACGGTTGGACCCCGGGGCGCTGCATGTGCAATCGGAGATGCATGTAGGAAACGCACCTCCCGAAACGAAGGTGGATGGCTCAGTAGTATTAGACATCTGCTTACATATAGATGTTGTAACTTTATCAAGGCATGTGGAACAAAGTTGAGCAGGCTGATCTACCAGAACCTCCTCATAATAAACACAGGAATGAGACTTTATTAAGGAAGGAGAGCCTTCCAACGCGTCAGAGTCCTCCATCACTTGCGTGCTTGGTTAGACTAACTTTATTAAAAAACAGAATTTATGTTTACCTGATAAATTTCTTTCTCCAACGGTGTGTCCGGTCCACGGCGTCATCCTTACTTGTGGGATATTCTCTTCCCCAACAGGAAATGGCAAAGAGCCCAGCAAAGCTGGTCACATGATCCCTCCTAGGCTCCGCCTACCCCAGTCATTCGACCGACGTTAAGGAGGAATATTTGCATAGGAGAAACCATATGGTACCGTGGTGACTGTAGTTAAAGAAAATAAAATATCAGACCTGATTAAAAAAACCAGGGCGGGCCGTGGACCGGACACACCGTTGGAGAAAGAAATTTATCAGGTAAACATAAATTCTGTTTTCTCCAACATAGGTGTGTCCGGTCCACGGCGTCATCCTTACTTGTGGGAACCAATACCAAAGCTTTAGGACACGGATGAAGGGAGGGAGCAAATCAGGTCACCTAAATGGAAGGCACCACGGCTTGCAAAACCTTTCTCCCAAAAATAGCCTCAGAAGAAGCAAAAGTATCAAACTTGTAAAATTTGGTAAAAGTGTGCAGTGAAGACCAAGTCGCTGCCCTACATATCTGATCAACAGAAGCCTCGTTCTTGAAGGCCCATGTGGAAGCCACAGCCCTAGTGGAATGAGCTGTGATTCTTTCGGGAGGCTGCCGTCCGGCAGTCTCGTAAGCCAATCTGATAATGCTTTTAATCCAAAAAGAGAGAGAGGTAGAAGTTGCCTTTTGACCTCTCCTTTTACCTGAATAAACAACAAACAAGGAAGATGTTTGTCTAAAATCCTTTGTAGCATCTAAATAGAATTTTAGAGCGCGAACAACATCCAAATTGTGCAACAAACGTTCCTTCTTTGAAACTGGTTTTGGACACAGAGAAGGTACGATAATCTCCTGGTTAATGTTTTTGTTAGAAACAACTTTTGGAAGAAAACCAGGTTTAGTACGTAAAACCACCTTATCTGCATGGAACACCAGATAAGGAGGAGAACACTGCAGAGCAGATAATTCTGAGACTCTTCTAGCAGAAGAAATCGCAACTAAAAACAAAACTTTCCAAGATAATAACTTAATATCAACGGAATGTAAGGGTTCAAACGGAACCCCCTGAAGAACTGAAAGAACTAAATTGAGACTCCAAGGAGGAGTCAAAGGTTTGTAAACAGGCTTGATTCTAACCAGAGCCTGAACAAAGGCTTGAACATCTGGCACAGCTGCCAGCTTTTTGTGAAGTAATACCGACAAGGCAGAAATCTGTCCCTTCAGGGAACTTGCAGATAATCCTTTTTCCAATCCTTCTTGAAGGAAGGATAGAATCCTAGGAATCTTAACCTTGTCCCAAGGGAATCCTTTAGATTCACACCAACAGATATATTTTTTCCAAATTTTGTGGTAAATCTTTCTAGTCACAGGCTTTCTGGCCTGAACAAGAGTATCGATCACAGAATCTGAGAATCCTCGCTTCGATAAAATCAAGCGTTCAATCTCCAAGCAGTCAGCTGGAGTGAAACCAGATTCGGATGTTCGAACGGACCCTGAACAAGAAGGTCTCGTCTCAAAGGTAGCTTCCAAGGTGGAGCCGATGACATATTCACCAGATCTGCATACCAAGTCCTGCGTGGCCACGCAGGAGCTATCAAGATCACCGACGCCCTCTCCTGCTTGATCCTGGCTATCAGCCTGGGGATGAGAGGAAAAGGCGGGAACACATAAGCTAGTTTGAAGGTCCAAGGTGCTACTAGTGCATCCACTAGAGCCGCCTTGGGATCCCTGGATCTGGCCCCGTAGCAAGGAACTTTGAAGTTCTGACAAGAGGCCATCAGATCCATGTCTGGAATGCCCCACAGGTGAGTGACTTGGGCAAAGATTTCCGGATGGAGTTCCCACTCCCCCGGATGCAATGTCTGCCGACTCAGAAAATCCGCTTCCCAATTTTCCACTCCTGGGATGTGGATAGCAGACAGGTGGCAGGAGTGAGACTCCGCCCAAAGAATAATTTTGGTTACTTCTTCCATCGCTAGGGAACTCCTTGTTCCCCCCTGATGGTTGATGTACGCAACAGTCGTCATGTTGTCTGATTGAAACCGTATGAACCTGGTCCTCGCAAGCTGGGGCCAGGCCTGGAGAGCATTGAATATCGCTCTCAGTTCCAGAATATTTATCGGTAGAAGAGATTCTTCCCGAGACCAAAGACCCTGAGCTTTCAGGGATCCCCAGACCGCGCCCCAGCCTATCAGACTGGCGTCGGTCGTGACAATGACCCACTCTGGTCTGTGGAACATCATCCCTTGAGACAGATCGTCCAGGGACAGCCACCAACGGAGTGAGTCTCTGGTTCTCTGATTTACTTGTATCCTCGGAGACAAGTCTGTATAGTCCCCATTCCACTGACTGAGCATGCACAGTTGTAATGGTCTTAGATGAATGCGCGCAAAAGGAACTATGTCCATCGCCGCCACCATCAACCCGATCACTTCCATGCACTGAGCTATGGAAGGAAGAGGAACGGAATGAAGTATCCGACAAGAGTCCAGAAGCTTTGTTTTTCTGGCCTCTGTTAGAAAGATCCTCATTTCTAAGGAGTCTATAATTGTTCCCAAGAAGGGAACCCTTGTTGACGGGGATAGAGAACTCTTTTCCACGTTCACTTTCCAGCCGTGAGATCTGAGAAAGGCCAGGACAATGTCCGTGTGAGCCTTTGCTTGAGGAAGGGACGACGCTTGAATCAGAATGTCGTCCAGGTAAGGTACTACTGCAATGCCCCTTGGTCTTAGCACCGCTAGAAGGGACCCTAGTACCTTTGTGAAAATCCTTGGAGCAGTGGCTAATCCGAAAGGAAGCGCCACGAACTGGTAATGTTTGTCCAGGAATGCAAACCTTAGGAACCGATGATGTTCCTTGTGGATAGGAATATGTAGATACGCATCCTTTAAATCCACCGTGGTCATGAATTGACCTTCCTGGATGGAAGGAAGGATAGTTCGAATGGTTTCCATCTTGAACGATGGGACCTTGAGAAATTTGTTTAAGATCTTGAGATCTAGGATTGGTCTGAACGTTCCCTCTTTTTTGGGAACTATGAACAGATTGGAGTAGAACCCCATCCCTTGTTCTCTTAATGGAACAGGATGAATCACTCCCATTTTTAACAGGTCTTCTACACAATGTAAGAACGCCTGTCTTCTTATGTGGTCTGAAGACAACTGCGACCTGTGGAACCTCCCCCTTGGGGGAAGTCCCTTGAATTCCAGAAGATAACCCTGGGAGACTATTTCTAGCGCCCAAGGATCCAGAACATCTCTTGCCCAAGCCTGAGCGAAGAGAGAGAGTCTGCCCCCCACCAGATCCGGTCCCGGATCGGGGGCCAATATTTCATGCTGTCTTGGTAGCAGTGGCAGGTTTCTTGGCCTGCTTTCCCTTGTTCCAGCCTTGCATTGGTCTCCAAGCTGGCTTGGCCTGAGAAGTATTACCCTCTTGCTTAGAGGACGTAGCACCTTGGGCTGGTCCGTTTTTACGAAAGGGGCGAAAATTAGGTCTATTTTTTGCCTTGAAAGGCCGATCCTGAGGAAGGGCGTGGCCCTTACCCCCAGTGATATCAGAGATAATCTCCTTCAAGTCAGGACCAAACAACGTTTTCCCCTTGAAAGGAATGTTTAGTAGCTTGTTCTTGGAAGACGCATCAGCCGACCAAGATTTCAACCAAAGCGCTCTGCGCGCCACAATAGCAAACCCAGAGTTCTTAGCCGCTAACTTAGCCAATTGCAAAGAGGCGTCTAGAGTGAAAGAATTAGCCAATTTGAGAGCATTGATTCTGTCCATAATCTCCTCATAAGGAGGAGAGTCACTATCGAGCACCTTAAGCAGTTCATCAAACCAGAAATATGCGGCAGTAGTGACAGGGACAATGCATGAAATGGGTTGTAGAAGGTAACCCTGCTGAACAAACATCTTTTTAAGCAAACCTTCTAATTTTTTATCCATAGGATCTTTGAAAGCACAACTATCCTCTATGGGAATAGTGGTGCGTTTGTTTAAAGTAGAAACCGCTCCCTCGACCTTGGGGACTGACTGCCATAAGTCCTTTCTGGGGTCGACCATAGGAAACAATTTTTTAAATATGGGGGGAGGGACGAAAGGAATACCGGGCCTTTCCCATTCTTTATTAACAATGTCCGCCACCCGCTTGGGTATAGGAAAAGCTTCTGGGAGCCCCGGCACCTCTAGGAACTTGTCCATTTTACATAGTTTCTCTGGGATGACTAAATTTTCACAATCATCCAGAGTGGATAATACCTCCTTAAGCAAAATGCGGAGATGTTCCAATTTAAATTTAAATGTAATCACATCAGATTCAGCCTGCTGAGAAATGTTCCCTAAATCAGTAATTTCTCCCTCAGACAAAACCTCCCTGGCCCCCTCAGATTGGGTTAGGGGCCCTTCAGAGATATTAATATCAGCGTCGTCATGCTCTTCAGTAACTAAAACAGAGCAGCCACGCTTACGCTGACAAGGGTTCATTTTGGCTAAAATGTTTTTGACAGAATTATCCATTACAGCCGTTAATTGTTGCATAGTAAGGAGTATTGGCGCGCTAGATGTACTAGGGGCCTCCTGAGTGGGCAAGACTCGTGTAGACGAAGGAGGGAATGATGCAGTACCATGCTTACTCCCCTCACTTGAGGAATCATCTTGGGCATCATTGTCATTATCACATAAATCACATTTATTTAAATGAATAGGAATTCTGGCTTCCCCACATTCAGAACACAGTCTATCTGGTAGTTCAGACATGTTAAACAGGCATAAACTTGATCAGAAAGTACAAAAAACGTTTTAAAATAAAACCGTTACTGTCACTTTAAATTTTAAACTGAACACACTTTATTACTGCAATTGCGAAAAAACATGAAGGAATTGTTCAAAATTCACCAAATTTTCACCACAGCGTCTTAAAGCCTTGAAAATATTGCACACCAATTTTGGAAGCTTTAACCCTTAAAATAACGGAACCGGAGCCGTTTTAAGCTTTAAACCCCTTTACAGTCCCTGGTATCTGCTTTGCTGAGACCCAACCAAACCCAAAGGGGAATACGATACCAAATGACGCCTTCAGAAGTCTTTTATAAGTATCAGAGCTCCTCTCACATGCGACTGCATGCCATGCCTCTCAAAAACAAGTGCGCAACACCGGCGCGAAAATGAGACTCTGCCTATGCTTTGGGAAAGCCCCTAAAGAATAAGGTGTCTAAAACAGTGCCTGCCGATATTATTATATCAAAATACCCAGATAAAATGATTCCTCAAGGCTAAATATGTGTTAATAATCAATCGATTTAGCCCAGAAAAAGTCTACAGTTTAAATAAGCCCTTGTGAAGCCCTTATTTACAATCGTAATAAACATGGCTTACCGGATCCCATAGGGAAAATGACAGTTTCCAGCATTACATCGTCTTGTTAGAATGTGTCATACCTCAAGCAGCAAGGGACTGCAAACTGTTCCCCCAACTGAAGTTAATTGCTCTCAACAGTCCTGTGTGGAACAGCCATGGATTTTAGTTACGGTTGCTAAAATCATTTTCCTCATACAAACAGAATTCTTCATCTCTTTTCTGTTTCTGAGTAAATAGTACGTACCAGCACTATTTGAAAATAACAAACTCTTGATTGAATAATGAAAAACTACAGTTAAACACTAAAAAACTCTAAGCCATCTCCGTGGAGATGTTGCCTGTACAACGGCAAAGAGAATGACTGGGGTAGGCGGAGCCTAGGAGGGATCATGTGACCAGCTTTGCTGGGCTCTTTGCCATTTCCTGTTGGGGAAGAGAATATCCCACAAGTAAGGATGACGCCGTGGACCGGACACACCTATGTTGGAGAAAGGCACCTTTATATCACCAATGGCCGGGGCACTCACCACCTCCTAGGACCCGGACTACAGAAACCGCTACGTCTCCTGCGCCACAGATCAACAGAAAGGATAGATAACCACACCCAGTCGCATGGAATGCCTGGCAAGACCGCCCCTGCACTAGGGGAAAACACGCCAAAAAATGGCTGCACAAGTTTCCCAAGTATCCTGAAAGTTCCACACATTGCCAGAGCCTCATCTCGCACAGCGCAGGAATGACACAAACAATATCTTGTGGAAACCCCCCCTGTTCAATAATCCCCCTTCCAGGAATATTAACCCTTGATTCTGTGAAAGATAAAAAGGCGCCACACTGTGACCCTGTCTTCTATGTTATTAATAAAAAATGAAATGATCTTACCAGAATTTACACAGTGGAACAGGAACACGGCCCTTCAAGTGTGACAGGTTAGTAGCCTCGCTCCTGACATGGACTTGAGTGAAGAAAGCAGGCAGCGAAACTCGTCAACGCTGATTGCTTATGGAGCTGTTAATATGAGTCGGGATGGTTTCAGAGAAAGATTATCCCTGCATCTCTGGACTCTAACTTTTGCCCAGGCTCTCACTGAGAGGCTGACAGGACTATTTAAAACTCCAGTCCCACTGCAAAGAGTACTACCCTCCATAAGATACTACTCCGAAGCTCCGGCACTCCTCTACCATCCTCCTGTGACGAAAGGCAAAGAATGACTGAGGGATGAGGGAAGTGGGGGAGGTATTTAAGCCTTTGGCTGGGGTGTCTTTGCCTCCTCCTGGTGGCCAGGTTCTTAATTCCCAATAGTAATGAATGAAGCAGTGGACTCTCCTCCCCTTTAGATGGAAATATAATTTTTAAATAAGACAACCCAAGGTATTAATCTAGGCCCATTTTGGTATATTTCATGCCATTATTTGGCCGTCAAATGTGAAATAGATACACAGTGCTAAAAAGGAAACATTTTGAAGAATCCAATGAAGTATCCCATAGTACTGAAGGATTATTTTTTTATTTTAATTTTTAAGATTTCACCTGAATAGTGATCTTTTGAGAATATAGCCTGTGCAGTAAAAGTTATTCAAATCTCAAGCAAGTCGAAATGTTCCTTTAGTGGCAATTTACATTTAGAATGGTTAACTAAATTTAAAGAATGCACCTACAAAAGTGACCTGCAAAACTTACCTCTGCAGCTGAATTTGTTGGTATCATAATGTCTTTCAGCACACCTAGAAATATGAAAACAGCAGTCTTTAGCATAAAATATTAATTGTGAAAGCAAATATAAATGTAGAAAAGAAATATATATATATATATATAATAAATAGAAAAGGGACAAACTTAAACTGGGAATAAAGCAGAGAAGAAATCTAATTATTTAAGACTCCCAGCTGCAGAATACATTTGAACGCATTACTTTGCATTATTTAAAACTATAAGCAATTAAGACTCCAGAAATTGATTTTGGAAAGCTTTCAGTACGCTGTGATGTCATTGTTGGCTCAGCTTCTCGTGAGGACTCATTACATTCAGACCCTGACTCAAGTAAAGGACACTTCTGCACATTCTTA
The DNA here is from genome assembly GCF_027579735.1 of Bombina bombina. Classification (NCBI taxonomy): domain Eukaryota; kingdom Metazoa; phylum Chordata; class Amphibia; order Anura; family Bombinatoridae; genus Bombina; species Bombina bombina. Next base: position 71,774,236 of record NC_069507.1, read on the forward strand.
GATAATGTCTTGCTGAAGATATTCAGGAAGATTGGATTGAATCATCGCAGCAGCTTAAACCTCCTGTACTCTGTTACACGCAACTGAATGATCTGCTTAGATCAGACTTATAAAAATGAGTTAATTTATATTCTGCTTGGCAACAGCTCTGGTACAATTGTGCCAATCAGTAGTGGCAGTTGAAGAACCAATTACTGATTGTGTCCTGCTTAGAATCTGCAATGCCTGCAGCTCCCAAGTGGGATTTTATATATGTGTTTAAAACCATTTGTGGGGGAGGGGGGATTAAACACAGAGCACCATTAATTATTTTAGTTCCACTTCTGTTATTCCAGAACCAGATATCCAATCCTAAATATTTGAAAAAGGTACAACCTTTACACATTTTAAAATGTGACAATTGCAGTAGCTACAGGGATATCTATTAAATGTTTCTTAAAATGGGCTACATAATGGATTTTGTGTTCTTTTCAGGGGGGCCGTAAATAACAAAAAAATTAC